>NC_056732.1:543420011-543440011 GCF_019279795.1 Protopterus annectens | reverse complement strand
ACCGAAGACCGGAATCCCGAGACCAGATAACCGAAAGACGAGAAGACCGGAAGACCAGAAGCGTGATATTTGAAATACCAAACACTACACTAAACATACACCACACACATACACACACCGTCACCCAAAACACAAACACACAAACCTGCACCCCCCACACCCCTCCTATTTAAATATTCTAACTCCAAGATTGCACTATACAGAAAAACACACAAAAACACCACTGCACACCTACATTCCCCGCACACACACACACACATCACAGTCACAACACACACTTACACACACACTAAAGCCCCTAACCAACACAACCAAACATAGATACTTACCTAACCTCCTGACATCTCCATACTTCATGATTTTGAAATTTGCGCTAATGGTCTTCTCGTCTTTTGGTTATCTGGTCTTGGGATTCCGGTCTTCTATAATGTAAGTATTCGGGATTTAGTTGTGATCCCATATATATAGATATAGATATATAGATATAGATATATTACAGATATATAGCTAGATACCCCTAAGCAGAGCATTTGTCTGAGGTGTAGAACTGTGTCATAACTTACATGCAATATACAGCTATGTGATACCTTTTATGACTGATGTTTGCAATATGTAGCTGTGTATTCTACTCAATACTGTGTATCAAACATTTCACTTGATAACTGTCTATAAACCATGGAAAAAGGTTAATTGTACCATAATTTCCACAAATATAGCAAGAAGCAAGACTGAAGTACCTACTGCTTCCACAGCTTTACTTGTAGTACTAACTGAAATACAATGAGGTTCAATAATTATATAATCGGTCATTCACAAATGAGTAGGAACAAGAAATCAAAAACTTTCTTCTGAATTATGTATTGTTAAATGCAAGCTTGTGACTGAGCAAGCAGTAGCTATCCACTGAGTGCATCAGTTGTATATACAACTCTAAGTCACAAATGCATGTGCAAATGGCAGGGCACATTCAGCATCATTTGCATGTGGTTACAAGGGGCCAGAAGGGCAATGCTGACACCAAAGAAGTGAGTATGTGATAGTAAGAAACACATGTATCTATCAGAGTACACAGTGTTCAGAACCAGTAGCAACAGATGTATAGCACTCGCAATCAATGATACAGTTTAGATAACTTGCATGTGTTTGAGGTGGTATGGGAAAGTGTTTTTTTTTCACTTTGTGTGTGTGTGTGTGTGTGTGTGTGTGTGTGTGTGTGTGTGTGTGTGTGTGTGTGTGTGTGTGTGTGTGTGTGTGTGTGTGTGTCTGCAAGAACATAATCAAGTACTAGCTGTATGTCTTAGCAACTCAGACAGGTGTAAGCTGTACCTGGTAGAGTAGTCAGTTCAGTGTCATTGCCCCCGACCACAAGTACTACCTCTGCCAGGAGTTGCACTGGTACTTCCATAAACCTGGCTAGAAGTCAGGGTCCTACCTGAATGCAAGTGATGTCTGCTGGATGAGCTCTCCTCACAACTATGACCAGGACCACAACCCCATGGACCAGCATGGGTGGGCGTGGACACCGCAATCACTGAAGGAGCAGTGGAAGTAATGCCACTATTGGAGCTGGATCTGGCACAGCCACATCTGCTAACACCAGAAGACTTAGAGGCTCTCCGGCCACATGAATTACTGCCCACCCAAAGCAGATGTTCCATCACAGACATTGCCCTATCCAGTGTGTTATTCATTTTGTCCAAGGAGTTGCCCACATGGTTCAGAGAGTCACACATGTCAAAATGCATGATCATTAGTACTCAAATTATCTCTTCTGAGACCCTGGTGGAACATGTATGTGCCTCCATTACAGCCCTACATATATGTCTCATGGCATCTAATGACCCACCAGCATCAGGAGGAGGGTGGACAGCAGGCCTCCTCTATGCATGTCTACCAACCTTCCTGTATGGCACCTCCCCCTCACAATGGCTATGGGGAGAAACAACCAGCTCTGCAGTTGGAGTAACCACACTCCCTTGATCAACTGTGTCTCCCTAAGCCTGTCCTATAGCAGAGGTCTCCATGTCATGGGTATGCATAGGCTTACTGACAGTGTCAAAAATATGGGGATGGGATGTTTGATTCACAACCTCAGTGTCAGACTGACCCTCTGCACTCCCAGACTGTGCCTCTTCTTTGTCACCATCATCATCAGAGGCTACAACATCAGGATATAGGATTTCTACAGTGTCATTCTCAGGATCACCCATGATAACAAGCAATAAGCACAGCAAAGAGAAAAATAGGGAATGAAATTTATCAGTTTTTTTGTAATAGGAAATACATGTTAAACTATAATAGATGCTAAAGCAATACAAATATTTTTCTCAGTTAAACCTAACTCTGCCTTATGTACACTAATTGAAATCAGAAATGTGTACTTGTCATGTGCATGTGATCTTCCAGACTACAATCTAGATGCCCATGTATGTAAGAAAGGGAAAGAAAAGAAAGTATCAGAATATGAATGACACAAGAAACAGAGAACAAGCCTCCTTACAAATTCAGATTATGAATAATCCCATAAAAAATCTGCTGAACAGTTGAATCCCCCCAAAAGACCCTCCTCTTTCTATTACTGTGTCGCCCAACTCAGTTACTGCTAGCTCTAGATATATCTGGCATATAAGATATACACATATGCAAATATATACAATGACACTTGCAATTATTTTTATTTTTCATGCCTAGACGTTCTGCGTGAGACACTATAGGTCTGTCTTCCACATTAGCACTAACATCAAAGATTCTGTGTAAACCAATTGCTGAGGTTTCTGCATCTCTTACAGTAGACAGGAACTCCTCTGTTTCAGTTAATGGTGGTTCAGTAGCCAGACCACTCCCAAGTACCACCTGTTCCCAGGCAACTGCAGCCAAACTACAGCAGGCGGGTGTTACTGTAACACATGCCCTGGGTCCTATGTGGGAGTAAGTTCTTCCATGCCCTCCAACAGCATTGATGTCATCTACCACCTGTAGCCATATCCTATCTCAGACAGATTTGGCACCTCTACATCCCCTGAAGAGAAAAGCTTCATGGTGATGGAAGGTCTGGATAATGTCCTCAGTTTCTGCATCAGTGAATGGAGGCTTACAGGGTACAGTTATCTTGGGTGCCATATCCCTATATGAAATGAAACAGGAAACAGACACAAAATTGCATTTATAATACACAGACACAGTGTCTGTGAACTCCATTATGTGTTAATGCATGCATGCATCACGTGCACAGCAATTTAAAAGGTAATGTTCCCTATAACTACAGACAAGTTACGAGAACTCCACTCCTATTTCTGCTGTTCCTTGTCCCCTTTTCTGTTCTAATGGCATTACTTAAATTCCTGATATTGTGAGACATAAATTATAGCAGCAATGTGACAAGGAGATATGAGAAGGCTGAATGTGCCAGTATAATGCATTATTAACACTGCCCATTTCTAGATATACACTTTGATTTCCTTCATGTTCTTTTCAATTGTTACACAAAACAAATTGTGTAAATATTTTTACTAAATATCGCCTTCTACATTTGTATGTCACTTGACAGAGTGAAATCAAGTTTTATGGCTTAAGGAAAAAAGTGAATAATTTAATTTGGCTTGCCCTCAGTAGTGTAAAGAGGCCTGGCATTGGTACATGGCCATCAGCACCCTGGATAGTAATGACTGCAGAGAATGCACATTACAGATGTTCAGCTCTGTGGCACAAGATGTAAATGAAGTGAATTGAGAGAAATAAGACCAATGCAGTGTTCAACTCCTATTTACAGATCACATTTCAATTATTTTTAATATTTTTTTATGTAATTTGTAACCTGCATTTGTGCTCTTCTCAGCAGCATACAAGCAGGTTCTCTACTGAAGGAAAATAGAACATTTTAGTTAAGACTGCCTTATGTAGCACAAACACTTGGCAACTGTGCGCTTTTGTTAGCACTCTGGACAAACTCAGTGGAAAAATTCTACATCTTGGATAACTATCCTTGTGGCACAATGAGTAATTGAAGGAAACTTAAAGAAATTAGGCAGGTGATTCAGAGTTTGAATACTGTTAATTATTACTTTTACTGAGGGTGATATGAATAAATATTTACATACATTTATTTATATTGCTGTGCTGTGCAAAACTCAGCTATTGTCAGTATTGTAATGGCATGTGAGCTATTCTCTGACCAGTTTCACATTATTTATCATTAACTACAAGTCTGATTATGAGTTCCACAAAGTACACTTATGACCTTGCAAGGAGATGTGAGAAAGATGAATGTTACAGTGTAATATACTTCTTGCTCAGGTCATTTCTGGATATACCATTTGACTGAATTTATTACACTGCCATCCTTTTTGTCTCTCATATATTTTCTTCTAATGCCTTTTGCATTTGCAGTCCACTTGGCAGTAGGCAAAACACGTTTCACTGCTTAACAAAAAAGGGGGCATTTGATAGTGGTTGCCTTATGTAGTGCAACCAAACCTGGCAATGATGTGCTTTCATCAGCATTCTGGACAATACTAACTGGAGAAATTTCACCTGTCATATACCTATGTCTGTGGTGCAAAGTGTAAGTGCAGTCACTTTAGATACAGATGCCAGGCAACTAATGGTTTGAATTTAGCTAAAAGATACTTTGACAAAGGGTATTAGAATCCAATTTCTCACAACATTTTAATTAGGAATGTAAATCTAAAGAGAAATGAGAATGATAGACATGATTATTGCAAGCAATGGTATCAGTAATACATGCATACCTAAACATTTCTGTTTGGCAGATATCATTAATGATTCACACATAACCTCAAGCTAAGGTGTGTACAATTTTTTCAACATGGCAATGATGATATTTAATTTAAAATGCACTTGCATATGTATGATGATCACAACATTTTTGTTATAATCACCAAGACTCAACACATATCCTAATGCTGCTTTTATGGCAGTATATCTATTTATTTATTTGTTTATTTATTGGAATTTGATTACTGAGATGGTCTATTTAGCTGTGAGAGCCCGTTTTCAGTGGAGGTCTGGGGAGAAAAGTTGCAACAATACAATGCATGTAACAAACTTGTGCAATTACAATCTTGAACAACTTAAATAAATTGTATAAGCAAGTTTATCTTTAATAGAATCACTCTATATGTGATTGTGTGTAAATACATACAGAAGCTTACACAGAAGAATGAAAAATAGCTCGGGAAATTTATCATGATACATATTGTGTGAGGAAGTAGAGGTGGAGATACCAGGAAATTTGTTGCTCAAGTACTGCAAGCTAAAATTCAGAGAGTGATAGTGTAGCTGAGTATGATAGTAAGCCATATGTTACATATAAAGGAAACATTTGAATTAATTGAGTAATGAGTATAGGGTTTGGGAGGAGCTATGGAAGTATAAGAGGACAGGATGTGCATATTCAGGCAAATAAGAAGCAATTGAGTAGTGAGTGTAGGGGTGTGAGAGGAGCTATGGAAGTGTAAGAGGTCAGGGCTTAAAGGTGGGAGGAGTGGAGCATTTGCAGCTCCAAATGGAAGACAGGTAGCTATGTAGCTATGTAAGGGAGTTTTAAAAGGTGCATGGTTTTGGCTGGATCTGTTACAGGAAGTGAGTTCCAGATTCTGGCAACAGAATAAGAGTATAGTATATGGCCTGCAGGTAGGTTTGGTTTGTGTATCTGTAGAAGTTGTTGATTTCCAGATATAAATGATCTATTAGGTAGGTAGTTGCTGAATAGTGAGGAGAGGGAAGGACATTGTGAGGGTTTGTATATTATTTTGTGTGCAGTTTTTAATTGTATATAGTAAAAGTAATGTGGTAGTTCGAGCCAGATAGAGAGTGTAATGTGGCACTGTGGTGGATAAAGTAGGAGGCATTAGTAGTGAATCTAGCGATTTTGTTTTAACAAGTTTCTAGTTTAGATTTTAAGGAAGAGAGTAAGTTAGTGAGTAGTGGAGCACCATAGGTTAGAGAAGATACTAGATAAGTGATGGCAAGGATATTTTTAGTAGCAGGGCTCAGAAAGTGCTTGTGCCTATACAGCATGCCCAGTTTTTGGTGAGTTTTTTAATGTTGTTCATATGTTCATAGGTGTGCACTAGGCTAATGGCCCTGGAGCCTTTAGAATCCTAGCCCATAGAAGTGCCCTGGCATTATGCCGCCCGATGTTAGTTCCCAGTGCCACTATCAAGTTGAGCCACTGCAGTGATCTTGGGGTGAACTATTTCCCATCCACTCATCAAGATTTCTCTTGAAGAGGGCCAGTGAGGTGCTCTGCTTGACATGTATGGGAAGTCTGTTCCAGAGCATGGGTAGTCTCTGGGTTAGGAACCTGTCCTTCCAGCATGTTCTGTTGATTGTGGTAATGAAGTTGAGGTCTCTGGAGCATGTGATGTGGAGTGATTTGGATTTCTTTAGATGTAGCATTTCTAACAGAGCTGGGTCAGACATGGCTTTGTAATTCAAGCAGACATCACCTCTTAGTAGACGATATGAGACAGAGAATAGCTGGAGTTTTTTGAGTCTGTCCATGTAGGACATGTGTTTAAGGCCTAGAATCCTCTTTGTAAGGTACTTTTGTGGCCTTTCCAGCTGTTACATGTGTCTAGGGAGGTACATGTTAAATGGGGCATTATACTCGATGACTGGCCTAATGAGAGAAGAGTAGAGAGAGAGAGATGATGACCTCTTTCTTGCTGGATGTAAAACCCTTGGTAATGAGATGTGGCACATAGAACCACTTTCTGACCACAGTGGCAATGTGGTTGTTGAAGGAGAGGTCGCTGTCAACCTGTCTCCCCAGATCTCATATAATGCCTTCAGTGTTCACTGGGTTCCCATTGTTGTGGTAATTAGTGAAAACTGAGGTTTTCGCAAAGGGGATGATGACGCATTTTTTGGCATTAAACTTAAGGCCATGGTTTTGACATCAGTCATTGGTCTAAGGGAGGCCTTTCTGTAGGATGGCTGCATCCCTTGGGGAGTTAATAATGGCTCCCAGCTTGCAGTTGTCTGCAAACTTGGTCAGCCAGAGTCCTTCCATGTTGGCCTGGACTTCTGAGAAGTAGATGCCAAACAGGAGAGGACCCAAGACCAATCCCTGTTGGACTCCACTTGTGACTAGTCGGCATCTGACATGGAGTCTGCTACTTTCACACTGTGGGTTCTATCTGTGAGCCAGTTTGCAACCCACCTACTGATATAGGGGTTGATGCCTAGTTTGGTGAGTTTATCAATAATTTCTGAGTGGAGAATGGTATCAAAGGCCTTAGCCAGATTGAGGTAGGCTGTATGAACTACCTTGCCCTCATCCACAGCTCTGGTGACTGACTTAAAGAAGTCAACCAGGTTGAGCAGCCATGATCTACCTTTCAAAAAAACAAACTGCCTGGGATCTAGAGTTTGGAGATTCCCTATATCCTTGTTAATTAGGTCCATGGTGATGTGCTCCACTGCCTTATATATCAAACTCGTCAGGCTAATGGGGTGATAATTCCCAGGGTCTGTAGTCACTCCCCGTTTATGGAGAGGGATGACTGTAGCAGTGCACCAGTTGGTAAGGAGAAAGCTTGAGGTGAGGCTGTTATTTAAGAGGGCACACAATGTGGTGCTAGTTCACTTTGTAGTTCATGTAGAACACATCCAGGGATATTTTTGGATCCCATGGAAGCTGTATTCTTGGCCTTGGACAATGTAGCTTTAACCTGTGCTGCAGTAATGCTGGGTGCCTGGCATTCCTCCAGTATTGTGATTGGTCTTTTAGGGGGGGGTTAGAGGGGTAAAGTTGGCATGAATCTGTCGGCCAGTATGTTGGCAATATCTGTTGGCTCAGTATAAGAAGTACCATTCTGCACTAACTCAGACCAAACCTGGGTATTGCCATGGAGAATATTGATATAACTATAGAAGACTCTGTGGTTGGTTTTAGTTTCAGCTGCAATTCTGCCTTTATAACTGGCTTTAGAAGTTTTGATGAGGGATCTCAACTTTTTGTTGAGATTAATAAGGGAGTTTTTCCAATCTTGGGTCTTCAGTTTTTTCTGTAACAGTTTCTTCCTTCTGTTGTATACTTTATTAATGGCAGGGGACCACCAGATTGGCTTCCTTTTTTTGGAGGACAGCATCTTGGTTCTGTTCGGTATGGCTAGTTCCATGGATTTATGTACGTGTTCATAAAGTGCAGTGGTGTATGATCTGACAATCATGCATCTATTTTCCATTGACAAGGGTGCCATGAAGTTAGCCACATCTGCTTTTAGGAGCTCAAAGTCAGCTTTGGAGAAGTTTTTCATGGTGTTGTGTTGAACATGTAAGTCAAATTTTAGGTGTTCATATGTTATAACCCCTAGTAATTTAATGTGGTGGACTAGTTCAATTGGTGTTTTGCTCTGGGAGAGTATAATAAAGTGGTCTTTGTTTAAGAGAATATTTTTCTTGGGGGTAAAAACAATTAGCTTGGTTTTGTTTGGGTTGAGTAGCAAGTGATTTCTAGTAAGCCAGTTTCCAATGGAGAAGAAAGCAAGTTGAGTAACTTGTAGGACCTTGGGTATGGATTCAGTGGAACAGATGATAGTTGAATCACCTTTATATTGAATGAGATATCCATGAGTGAGTGATGAGTGTATATTATTGATGAGGATGCTGAATAGTAGGGGCCTCAATACACCCATGGGGAGCACTGGTAGGGTTGGGAAGATAAGAAGAGCTGGTGGAATTCCATCTAACACATTGTTGTCTGCTTGATAGATAGCTGGCAAATCAATTAAGTGAAGTGGGAGGAGTGCCCCATTTGTAAGAGTCTATTTATGGAAGAGACAGATTTACCAGAGTCCCTAGCCTTGGTGATTCTGCCCATGAAAGAGACTAAGGCAGTCATTGTGCTGTGACCTGGTCTGAAGCCGTGTTGTGTACTTGACAGAATCTGGTTGTTGATGAGAAAGTCTAGCATTTGAATATATATACATTTTTCAAGAATCTTGGAGACAGGGGAAAGTATGGCAGCAGGGCATTAGTTAGACAGTTCTGTGGGGTCACCACCTTTGTGGAGGGGTAAACCGAATGACATTTTCCAGATTTTTGGGACATAAGATTCAAGGATGGATCTATTTATAAGTATGGTAAGTAAGTATGGAGTAAGCAATTGCATCAGCAGCAAGTCAGAGGTATTCAGTGGGAAGATCATCTGCTGCTTTACAGCTAGTTCTGAGTTTGAGGGGTACATACGTACATGCATACATACATACATACATACATACATACCAATGTTTCAAGCATGGGCATTAAAGCCCTTCTAGCTTGCCAATATGCCAAAACACTTGTTCCCATAATAAATATCCAGGCTGTTCTTAAAAATATCTAAACTAGTACTTGCTTTAATGTAATTTGGTAGTCTGTTCCAAGCATCAGCAACTCTGTCAGGGAACCAATTAGTACACTTCTCATTCCTATAGAGTCTTCTACATAGGTTATCTGATGATTCTCTACTACTTTTTGTTAACCCCAAACATTCCCAGAGGTAGTTGTCACTAAATGCCTTATATACCTGAATACGATATCCTCTTAAATATCTGTAAGAGACACTGTACAAGTTCAGATATTTTATTCTTTCATAATAACTTAGATTTTTACATCCATGGCTACCCTTAGTATATTTCTGCTGTACTCTTTCCAGTTTATTCATGCTTGTTTTCCTATAGGGTTTCCATATTGTTATTCCATACTCAAGTTTGGGTCTAATGTAACTAACAAACAATTACTTTATTATGTTTGATTTCCTAGAGTTTATAAATCTTTTTATACAACCAGAACTATCATTAGCCATTTGGTTGCTATGATTAGAAAAATTAATATATACCCAGGTCCTTAAATGGGTCTACAATTTCAGTCACTGTGTGCTGTATTAAATATTCACCTTTCAGTTTATGTCTCTCAAATCTCATATGCTTAGTTTTTGATGTATTTATCAACATATTATTCTCCTTAGTCAAATTATTTTGCAGACATGCCTTATCTGTAAATCTTGTAATCAGTTTACCCAATTTCAGGTCGTCAGCATATAGACTGTAGAACACCTCAGATGAAAAAGTAAGGCCTGAAATATACAATCTAAACAAGTAAGGGCTTAGTACAGAGCCCTGTGAGACACCTTGACTGTAACCAAAGATTTCACCTGTCCAGTTGGTGTGTGATACTTGCCATGTCCTAGTAGTAAGCCATGCAGCTATCCATCTAACCAGCACTACATCAATACCTAGTTGTACTAATTTATTGATCAGTGTTTTGTGCATGACCCTGTCAAATGCTGAAGTTAAATCTATATAAATCACATCACAACACACTTTTTCATTCATAGCTGTTATTATATTGTTATCGAACATCATGTTACAGGTGGTAATAGATCTATTTTCAACATATGCATGCTGATATATGGTTTCAAGTCCCAATCTATTCAGTTCTGACAATAACTTATCCAGTATTACCTTCTCCATTATTTTTCCACAACATGAAAGTAGACTTAAGTGTCTATATGATTCTGAGTTTGTCCTACTCCCCTTTCCCTTAAAGACAGGTTTAATAAGTGCATGTCTCCAATCTTGTGGAATCTCTCCATATTTATATGACCTAGTGAATAATATATGTAATGGCAGTGTAAGTTCTTGCTTAAGTGTTCTCAGGTCATTGTTACTTATTCCGTCTCCTCCCTGTGCTTTGTTTGGATCCAGTTTGCACAGTTCTTTTTCAATATAATCTAATTTAATTCCAGTATCTGGGGTTACCTGGATGTCACTAGGACAACTTACCACCCCTTTTGTGGAGCCAAACTGTTTTGCATAAGCTTTTGTAACTATATCTATAATCTGTTGTGTCTAAGAATAAATTTTAGAATCTGCACACAGTTTATCAATTTGTGTATCTTTACTCCTTCCACATCTTATGTATCTATAAAAAGGTTTCCTATTATGCTCAATATCTTTATATACATTTTCTTCAAATTTTTCTTGATCTTGTCTAACACTATGCTGAATCTATTTGTCCAGCTCATTTATTTCAGTTTTCAAAGTTGTAGTTCGACCTCTCCCACGTTTCTTATATATTTTTTTTACTTTTTGTACTCAAACAATTTCTCTTTCAAAACTTTCCACATTCCATCTGCAGTTTTTCCACTGAACACCTACCTCACTCCAGTTACTCCTTCCACATCTTATGTATCTATAAAAAGGTTTCCTATTATTCAGTTTTCAAAGTTGTAGTTCGACCTCTCCTCCATTTCTTATATTTTTTGTCTCTCACCTTAATCAGGTATCTTGTTCTTATGGAAATATATATCCCCCCGATGTTGCGTGCCTAGACCCTGATGTTAAACTTTTTTTGACTTTTTGTACTCAAACAATTTCTCTTTCAAAACTTTCCACATTCCATCTGCAGTTTTTCCACTGAACACCTACCTCACTCCAGTTAGTTTTATATAGTAACTGTTTTGCCTGTACTTAACCTTCTGTGCATTTGCTTAGATTTCAGTTTGGCAGAATTATCTAGCAACAAATTAACCTTTATGACCCCATGATCACTGCACATCAATGGTGGTAAAACTTGACTTGAAGTTACAGTAATTTCTTTGGGAACACAAACAATATCTAGTATATTCCATCCCCTGGTAGGTTTTTTACAATTGAAGCATTTGTTGTTCCTGAATATACTCTGTGAATAATTTCTTTACTAACGTTGTTGAATCATTATTATTGCAGTCTACCAGGATAGTCATTTTATGGTGGTAGTGGGCAGTGGCAATTGGTTTTAAGGAGAGATAGGATGTTAGAATGGTGGAAATTTCAGTAGAATTGAGAGAGGACGGTAAGGGACAGGTATGAGAGAGAGGTGGGAAGGATATGATGACCCTGTAGTATTGGAGTTTGGGTCTGTGTAGTGTTGGGAGAAGTTTGTTGTGATGTTCAATATAGTGTTGACAAAATAGGAGTTAAAGAGATTGGCTATATCTAGATGACTTTTATTAGAAAAAGGAGAAGGCTTAGCTTTTGTGCCTGGGTTTATAAGGGAGGAAATGGCTATCCAGAATTTTGTGGGTTGTACCTGTTGCTGGACTGAAATTTTAAATAGTATTCTTTCTTTTTTGTCTTTTGTTATTTGTTTTTTAGCTTGGCTGCAGAGTTGCTTGTAGTTCTGTAGTGTGGATGGATTTTTGTTTTTATATTGTTCCCATATTTTTTCTCTGTTATGCATTAGTTTGTTTTGATTTTTGTTAGCCGGGGGCAGAATTAAATTTTATTCTTTTCATACTAGGGGAGCAAGATTATTTAGGGTATGGAGAAATAAGCTATTAAAGCGGTTTACTGCTTTGATCAAAGCATGTATGAAACATACCCAGCCTGTATTGTACAGGTCATGCAACTCCATCTATCTGAAATACATTTACAAACAGAAGTACACACTTTTGCATAGGAATGCATTCCCAGGAATGCTTAAAGCTACATATATACAGGCTTCTCTAAAGTAAATCTCCATTTGTGCTGAAATTAGCTGTTTTTTCAACTTCTGTTTGGATCACTTGTTTGTGTGTTTTTTAATAAAGAAGATTTGACTTGAACTAGCTTGTGCTTCCCTGCTTTCATTAGTGGATTTATACTTTGTAAAGTTGTTAAAGAAATATTTCTACCACCTCCGGCTATGGCCCTGAGTTTTGCAAACACGGCACTAAGGAAGTGGGAGCAGGACCACATATACGGTTCCACCTTTTTTAACAACATAGTGTGCTACTACAGGTTTATCAATGACATTTTCCTGGTTTGGAAGGGTAACCAGGTTGAACTGGAGGAATTCCTCATTTATATCAACAACACCACCGCATTCCTGCGTTTTACCAGCAAACAAAGTACAGTGTAGATCGAATTTCTGGATCTTTACCTGAGGAAGAAACAAGGCTCCACCTCACTTGACACACAATCAAAAACCCACTAGGGTAAACTTTTTTCTGCATGCTACCAGTATGCACCTCTTCAAACAGAAGGTGAGCATCATTAAATCGCAAGGGATCCGTATAGCACGAGTCTCCCAGGAAATGACGGATTTCTTGACCAACATTCGAAAGCTACAAATGGACTTTTTAGCCCGAGGCTACTCAGAAGGGCTAATCAACAGGATCATCGACCCCATCATCAGCCAGTGCCAACTTGGTGCCCCTAGGGCTCTAACTGACACCAGGATCCAGACCACCCCAGAAGCTAGATTCCAGTTCAATTGCATCCTGAACTTCTCTATGGACTACAAAGACATCATCCAGATCATAATGGACAATTGGCCCATCATCACAAATAACAGATCTTTTGGCCCCATTTTTCCAGAGAAACCCTCCTTCACAGCTAGAAAAGGTAGAAGCATTAGGGACTTTCTGGAACACCCTTGCCAAGTTAAACTTAACAACCCTGGTACCTTTGCCTGGAGTGAGCCTCCCTGCCACTACTGTAGACACATGAGTGGTGCCGCAGGCTTTTACTGCCCCAATGGCAGGAGACACTACACACCTAATGTCAGAGGCAACTGCAATGTCACAGGAGTGGTTAACAGGGCAGCATGCACCAAATGCAATGCTTTCTATGTGGGCAGTTCGGTCAACTCCCTTAAAATGAGGATAGCAAAATACCTGCATGACTTAAAATACTTGAAAGTGACAAACCAGCTGGCAGTGCATGCTCTCAGGAACCTAGGACACAATACATTCAAATTTCATGTTCTTGAACACATCCCTAAATCCCCACTAGGTGGGGACCACAACTTGCTGCTTGAGAAGAGGGAACTCGAGTGGCAAATACGTTTGCAGGCAAGGAAAAGACCAGGCCTTAACTATGCAGAATCTTTGACCGCAGTCTTGTATCTCAGAAATATACAACACCATATACCACAACCTCTGTGCCTGGACCTCTAACAGATTTACAGACGAAATGTTACCTTTTGTATCTTTCGTACGACAGCCAGTTTTGATCTCACCAGTCTACCTTCATTCGTTTTTGGTCAATGGTTCATTAATATATTTGTTTGTCTTTCATGTCTTTCATGTTTTCTAGAATGGTTCAGTATTACTGTTTTTTTCATGCCTTTCTAGCTTTTCAGGTTACATATCAGTGCCTTTTTAAGATTGTTTTTTTAATTAACAGCCCTCATCCAGTTCCACATCTTAATACATTAGTTTCTATTGATATCCATCATTTAAGAATTTTTCACTATTTTGTTGCTCTTTTTAATTTCTGTACCATATTTTTTTGGATATCTAGCCTGGTTCTTATTTTTTGGTCTTATTTTTTGGTTTTCTAGCCTGTTTCATACATGTTATTTTACATGCTGTTGCTATTACTCTAGTATGCTTGGCTTGGCTTATTATGCTGTTTTAGGTCATCCACCATCCTGACGAAGATTTCGAAAAGTGTAGCCTAACAATGTATTTTACCAGCAAGGGTTGATTTTTTCCAGCAAGACTATTTTCAGTTAACTACATTTTTTAGCTAATTTTAGCTAATCTCTGAACTTCACTATTGTAGGTTTAGAGTGATTCTATTAACCACATATGAGCTGGCTCAGGGTATCTAACATATCAGATTGTAAGGTGTGATGTCAAGTTGTTGTGCCCAATCACAATAAAGGTTTTTTCACCCACACTTGATTGGCCCCCACTGACACACCCCCAAGTACTCTTATAAAAGGAAATCCTGAGGATCACTCTTTCCATTAAGGAACTACGCTTTGATGGTGATTGTACTTCTGGTACTTTTTACTTCAATAAAGTACGACCTTCTAGAATCTGAACTTCGACTACATTGATTTTTTGCCACCACAGCGAGCAGAGCTCCTTAGCCAAGCCACATTTATGTTGTTTTGCCTGTTTTTTCTGTATGTTTCATCTATGATTTCTAGCTGCCTCACTAGCGGTTCCTCTCACCAGGCAACCTGACAAGCCAGAACTACGACCTGCATACGAAGCCTTTCTAAAGGCTTTACTCAGCCTTCAACCACAAGCACTCGGGTACACACAGCCTTTCTCAAGGTTTTACCGGTAGCCCAGCTTCTTCACCGACATCCCACCGTACCTTTATTAAGGCAGCCTACCTGGTCATCCATTTGTTCTTGGCTTCCCTAGGGTATTTTATTTGTGGACATTTTTCCTCCTCTGCATAGGAGCTTAAATACCCAGTTCCCACAAACAATAATTTTCCTGCTGGACCTCTTATTAGGTGGGATATTCACAGTATGATTTTTATTAGGTGCCTGGACTCTAGGGAATCTTAGATCTTCCACACATAGAAGTTTCATCATTATTTGTTTTAGCACCCAATATATTGAAGTACTGGGTTTGTGAGTCTTCAAGGGACACCTTGGAGGCTGTTCATTTGTATGTCTAATTACCATGCTTAAAAGGAAGATTTCCTGCAGCAATTAGAATTAATAAGCTATGTTTCAATTTTTGCATTCTATATGCCATAGTTATTCTCAGATGGTCAAATACAGTTTTAACAGTGTGTAAGTCCAAACATTAAAATATGTCACAATTCATTGAATTTGTCCTTCTGAACAAAAAAGATTGCAAGCCAAGTTATTAGGCATTTCATTATTGAATACTGAAAAAAATATCAATAGTTTGAGCATTACACATCTCAAACCTCACTGCCATGTTTTATGCCTTTAGTACTATTTGATGCAAGTAGTGCCAATGTGTCTGCAAAGGAATCCATATATTTTAAATTGTGCAAATATAGTTGGCAAGGCAGTGTGTCTTTGTGCACAACCTGTTACATTTGAGATCTGGCAATACATACATATATTGTTAGCTTGAATCTGGAGACATGTCTGGTGATGGAGAGAACGGTGCTAAATTTATCACATAAAGGTGGGGTTGAGGAGTCCAGGATTTTTGTGGCACATCATGTGAAGAGCTACAGCTGCAGACTGCTGCAAGGGGTTTATACTGTGTCTCAGTATAATGCTCAGCTTGGAATAGCTTGGCCAAGGCTGTCATTCCATACACTGGGGAAGAATGTTGTCACCACTTTAGTGACCTTAAGAAGCACATGTGGGACCTCTTAAGCCAGTGGGAGGTTGAATTTAGGACTGCAAGCACTCCTTAGGTGTGTATAATGGTCTGAAACCTGTGTATAATATTGAATTAATTATCCACCCATCCAACACAGTTATTCATTATGCTCTCAAATATATATTTTTCCTTTTGTACTGTACTGCTGCAGAGGGAATATCAGCAGACTGTGAGGTAAACAAAGAGAGATTAAATCACCTCAGAGAGGAACGAGGTAATTGTACCTCAGGTCCATATTCAAGCCTGATAACTATTTTTAGTCCCTCAGTCACTAAACTCTTGAGGAGGAATACCTCAACCTTGACATCAAGCATGCATTCCCCAATAACTCTTGTTGGCTTGCATTAAGCAATGAGAACTCCAGCTTAACTGTGTGGGTTCAATACCCAGAAGCAGCAATTATTTTTTATCACAGGATAGTATTTCTAAAATATTAACAGAAATAATATGTCAGGAAAAATTCAAATATGGTAAACTGAAATTATTACATTTGAATCCATATATTCTATCCAAAATAGGAGAAATAAAGGCTACTCTTTCTTATATCCTAGCAGTGATATTTGTTTATTTTATGACATATTAATACCTTCACATCATATATGGAAATAGCAAAGGTGTACCATAGTAAATTACCATAATTGTTTATGTATTGCAAAAAAACTTTTATTTAAAAAAATAAAATAATGTGACATGCAATTTATCTAATTATCTCTGCTTTTTTGGTCTCCCCCTAAACTGTCTCTTCTTTTCAAAGGGGGTGGTTATAATTTATTAAACTTTTGCTGTCTGCATACTTTGCTACTAAAAACAAAAATGAACAACAGTACAGAAAGGTATACTGACCACTGCAGCTCAGTCCAACATACCTCCACAGATGGCTGCACAGAAGCCCAGCACTTTGGGTTCACAACCTATCAGCATTGCCTCCACAAACCCTGCCCTACCTGCTCCACCTGAGTCATGTAGCTCTGCTCCAGTTGCTAGTGCAGTGATACCCTATGGGAACAGTACTAATGCAGGTGATGAGTTCATCAGCCTGCAGGAACTGACAGGACTTTTGGAAGATATTATGGGAAGAGGCCTCAGTGTTCGTATTGACAGGGTTGAATAGGTCATGCATCAGATTTCAAAATGATGCTATGCCTGACACTGTCCCAGGTGGCTGATACAGAAGACAGTGGTGACAGTTCTTAGGGTGAGGACTAGATTCTCACTCTTCGCACTGTTCTCAAGCTGGATGTGAGTGCATCTGCAATGTTTCCTACCTACTACTATCATGGTGACCCCAACCTTTTGTTTCCATCACCATCCCTGTTGGTCTTGTAAGGCATGTATGTCTGGACATGCTTACTAACCTACCCTACTTATCTGACCATCTCATTCCTAATCACCTTCCACAACACCCCCCCCAAAAAAAAGATAGGCACCTGTTCCGTGAAAAATAATGTCCCATACATAGCTTTCCACTTTACCTATATTTCATCTTGGCACACTTGATTTGGTCCAATTAGCCATATAACATTATTCTGTTTTTGTTACCCATCTTGGGTGTGGCAAATCTCCAGTTGTGTGTACAATAGTACAATTATGTTGTGAAGGAGTGTATAGCTGTGGTACTCTCCAAGCACCCTCCTGGAAATTCTTGTATTCTTTCTCCAGTGTTCTACTGTCTGGTCTCTAACCATACTTTCACCACTGTCCTATCAACCCCTTTTCACACATTTATTCAGTTGAAAAAATACATTCACACACAACACACATAGCCAGAAATGATTCATGGAAAAGCCTTCACTTTATGCCCTCGGCATTTGCCTGAAGGTGGGCATAGCTCACCAATGCTGAGTGATGGTGAATGTTGTTTAACTTCCTATTGCAGAAGTGGAAGATTTCAGTTTTAGTCACAGTGGTCCAGTTACTTTGATGAAAAATGTGCTTAAATCTACTGTATTATGGGAATACAGAGTAAAGGCATGTCTTAATGTTGGTTGTGCTCTCCTACCTCTTATTTCTCCCTGTAGCAAGAACTTTATTGTACAGAGCATAACTGCAAAATAATGGGTTAGTAATTGAGTAACATGGCATACAGACGCAGGTCCCACAAAACATATTGCTACTCTTCCCCCTTCCATCCATCTGTCTGTCTCTATCTCTTTCTTTTCATTCTTCTGCTTCAGTAAGTTGTCACTGTCCTTCAATTGGGCTCTTTAAATGGTGCAAAGTAGTAATTCTTTTGAGGTGTGATGAGATCATTATCACATGTATTGATAGATTTTTGCCTACTTTCAAGAAAATCTAGGTATTAGCTAAGTGTTACCTACTAGTTTTGGAACACTAGTTTAGTTGTATCACTTGGCTACATATTGTCGTAAGCCACCAGTATTCTGCTCATGTCATTACATTTTTATTTATTTTATTTTATTTTACATTTGTTGACCGGGCTAGTCTAGCTGGATATATGTCCATTTTCAGTAGAGGCCCGGGGAGAAGAGCTCCAAACTTCAATAACAGTACATATATACAGAAGTAAATACATGAGATCAACTACATTAATAATAAGTAAGGCAGTATTAGCTAAAAAGTGGTTACAGGTATATAGAGTATATAACACAAAATATTGACTAAACATAATACAATTTATCATGAAGCTGTATTTTAACTGTTCAGAAAGATTGATAGTAAAGCACATAATATAATTCCAGATATAAGAAGGGGAGAAAAGGAAAGTAAGATTGGAACAAAAGATGAGTAAGAAAGTTCTAATCAAGAAGATTGGAACTTTTATGAGAGTATACTAATCGGAAGGCTAGGTAGTAGAGGTAGAATGGTAGTTGAGTTCTGATGAGAGTGTTACTGAGCTGAGAAGTGAGGTAGAAACAGGTAGTTAGAGCATATAAGGTGGGGTTGAAACAAGTAGTGAGAGTATGAAGGTTAGTCAGGTTTAGTACAGGGGCACATCCAATGAGTTTTAAGGAAGAGTTTAAGTTTATTTTTGAACAAGGAAATAGAGGGAAGTGTTGAAAGTTCAGTGGGGAGTAAGTTCCAGATTTTCCCAACAGTGTTAGTGAAGAGTGAGTCTCCAGCTCTATTGTTTGATTTGACAATATTTATGAGGAGTTTTTGTGAGGATCTTAGGGATCTCAGGTTATTGTAGGGATGAATAAGGTTAGATAGTATGGGTGTCTTAGCCGGTTGATAAAGAATTTTATGGGCAATGGTCAGTTGATTATATTTCAGCTGTTGCTGTAATTCAAGCCACCCTAGGTATTTTAGATTAATACAGTGGTGTGTTTTAAAAGGGTTACCAGTGGCAAATCTGGCTATGTTGTTGTAGGTGTTTTCTAGTTTTTTAAGGTTGTTTTTTGACAGGTTAGTGAAAAAGGGAGAGGCATAGAGTAGGGTAGAGATTAGATGGGTGCGGCTTAGTTATTCTAGTTGCAGGAGTGAGGAAGGGTTTGATCCTATATAGAGAGCCTATTTTTCTGTTAGTTGTTTTCAAGATATTATTAATATGAGTGTCAAAGTTAAGGTTGTTGTCTATGGTGATACCTAGCAGTTTGGTAGTAAGATCCTGGGATATAATGGTGTTATTATTGGAGGCTATAGTGAAGTCAATTGGTGGGGATTTATTGGTAGGTGTAAAAAGTAGAAGTTTAGTTTTTTTGGGATTTAATAAGAGACAGCATTTTGTAAACCATAGTTCTACTGAGCTAAATAAGTTCTGTGTAAGGAAGTGAAGTTCAGATTCAGATTTGGCTGAGCATATAAGTGTAGAATCATCTGCGTATTGTATGCATGTAGCTTGGGGAACTGCTTCGTGAAGGTCATTGATGAATAAGGAAAACAGGAGTGGGCCTAATATGGACCCTTGAGGGACACCAATATTAACGGGTAGTTGGGTCGAAAGAGTGGTATT